>NC_057810.1:597504303-597514053 GCF_018294505.1 Triticum aestivum
GCCGCCCTCCCCGCCGCGCCGACACGTCGGCGTCGCGGTTCATCGAGGGGACGCACAGGGATCCTCTCGCTCCCACAGTACGCTCTCGTAGACTACCGTCCTCTAGCCGCGCTGCCACCTCTGGCTACGTTCTTGTGGAGGCACACGGTGGTCAGCACCGCCACCGCTGGCGACGTTCGTGTGGAGACGCACGATGATCAGCTTCTCCCACAGTACGCGCATTCTAGATTGAGGCCCCGTTCATGTCGGTGTAGCACTGAATGTTAGCTGATAGACGCTGTTAATCTCACTGTTTGCTGAAGTAGTTTACTGTCAATATGCTCTGCTTAAGAAGCTTCCTTGCCCTGTTCTGCACTCAAGCTTCCTTGCCGAAGTAGTTCGCTGAGATGGCATGCCAAGGCCGATTAGTTGCTAAAATATCCTGCCATATATTTATTGTGATGTAGATTGCCATGGTCTAGTAGCCAATCTGTTAGGTGAAATAGCTCTACACCGTTTTATACTCGATCTTTGTTGCTGCGATGGCCTTCGATAGTTCGATGGCTGTGTGCTCGGCCTCATTGACTGTTGAAAGAGCCTGCCATAATTTAGCACTCAAATCTGTTTGCTGAATTAGCTTTACATATATTTCGTTTCTTATATCTGCTCGTCCAAATATCTTGCCATAGCTTTAGACATCAACCTAGGTATTTTTTTCTGGACTTCATAAAAAAGCATATATGTTTTTCCTATAATATCTAGTAGAAGAACTAATTTGTATGTCTAACAGATGGATAGGACTTGGATAACTTCTGCTCGAAGATTCTCCGCTGCATATGTCAAGGGGGTTGAAAACTTCATGAACTTTATCAGAGCTAAGTACGGTGGTCCAAAATCAGATGTGCTCTGCCCGTGCAGCAGTTGTATGAATTCAGTTGCAAGACCCTAGTCAACTGTGCAAAATCATCTACACTTGTATGGGATGTCGGTCACATATACTAGGTGGGTTCATCATGGTGAAGCTGTGAACGTCAATGTTATTGACTACGTGGAAGCAGCAGATCACCATCTTGATTTGCCTGATGCTCAGGTGGAAGAGGAGGAGGAGGTGGTGGCGGCGGAGCCAGTGAGTTTGACCAACATTGAAACAATGCTACGAAATGCTCGTGCATTCCGTGAACTTTCACCTGCAGAAGAAAAACGGTGGGCTCGCATGTTGGAACAATGCAACGTTGCTGTCACCCCAGGAAATAAGCTGTCAGTATTCTCAGCTATGGTCACATTTCTTCAGGTGAAGACATCTAAGCAGATGACCAACAAATCATTCGATGCGATGTTGGCTGCTTCCCGCAAATCTTTCCCAGATGCGTCTGAGCTGCCACACACCTACAGTAAAATGAAGAATTTCCTTCGTGCAGTTGGAATTGGATATGATATGATTCATGTTTGTAAGAATAATTGTGTTCTATTCCGGAAGGATTATGCCAACTTAAGTGAATGCCCGAAATGCAAATCATCAATATGGAAAGATGGCGATGCTGTGAAGAGGGTTCCTCATAATGTTCTGAGACATTTTCCAATTACACCAAGATTGCAGAGGTTGTTTCATGATGCTGAAACAAGAGAGGATGTACTGTGGCATTCTAGGAACCAGGAGTACAGAGACCAGAATGTAATGAGCCATCCATCTCATGGTAGTGAGTGGAAAAGCTTCAATGATAAACACAAAGAGTTTGCTGCTGACCCGAGAAACATTAGACTTGGCTTAACTTCAGATGGATTTAACCCATTTAGCCACCAGAGCGCCACATATAGCATGTGGCCAGTGCTTGTTATCCCTTACAACATGCCTCCAAATGTCTGCACCAAAGAATCAAACTACATGATGGCCTTGCTCATCCCAGGTCCGAAAAGTCCTGGAAAGGATTTTGATTTGTTCATGGAGCCTCTTGTGGAGGAACTTCAACAGCTATGGAAGGGTGTTCTCACTCGAGACCTATATAGCAGCCCACCAGCTGATTTCTTTCTATGTGCTGTTGTAATTTGGTGCATCCATGGTTATTCGGCTATGGGCACTATGTCAGGGCGAACGACACATGGTTACAATGCATGTGTTTGCTGTGATAGGAATCCGCTGTCATACGCAATACTTAGCAAGATATGTTACATTGGACACCGTCGTTTCCTTGCCAAGGACAAGCCGCATCCTAGAAAATACCGAAGACATGTGTTCAATGCAAAGCATGAAAACCGTGATGCGCCAAAGAGGCTCACCGCCGATGAATTGCAAGTGGAATTAGAGAAGGTCAGGCATATTACACCAGGAAACCATCCTGGTAATGGTAGCGGGAAAAGGAAGCATGGCACAGTAGAAGAGAGATTATTGTTTACCCACAGGTCCACTTTGTGGGACTTGGAGTATTGGAAATATTTGGATCTGTGGCATAATCTTGATGTGATGCACATCGAGAAAAATATATGTGACAACATTATCGGCACACTTCTTAACATTGAAGGCAAGACGAAAGATACCTTAAAATCTAGGATTGATTTGACACACCTGGGTATCAGAAAGGATTTGCAAGTGCAAGATGAAGGTAAACCATGGGATATGGCACCAGCTATGTATGTCTTGGACAAGGTAAAAAGAAAAGAATTCTGCGAGGTCCTGTCACGTGTGAGATTCCCACATGGATTTGCTTCCAACCCTGAAAGGATAGTTAGTGCAGATGGAAACAAGGTACAAGGGTTGAAAACTCATGACTGCCACATCCTACTTCAAAGGGTTTTACCTGTTATCCTTAGAGGATTGGGCCGCCCTGACTTATACAGAGCAGTTGCAGAGTTGGGACAATTCTTCAGGGAATTCTACAGTAGAAATATCAGGATAGATGCTTTGGAGCGTCTTAGAGACATGATACCAACTATCCTATGCGACCTTGAGAAGATATATCCCCCCAGCCTTCTTTGATGTGATGGTGCACTTGGCTGTTCATCTACCTGATGAGGCACTATTTAGAGGTCCAGTACAGTATGGCTGGATGTACCCTATTGAAAGGCGGCTAGGCACTTTCAAGGGCTATGTTAGGAACAGAGCTAGACCCGAGGGTTCCATTGCAGAGGCCTACATTGCTACAAAAGCGTTGACATTCTGCTCAAAATACATTGAAACAGCTGATCAGCTTAGCAAAGAGGTGGGTGAAGACAATCCCGGGCTCAATGTTTTCGATTATTCTGTTCGAGTTACAGGGAAGAGTTGACAAGAGGACAAACCTAAAGATTTGGACAAAATGGTTTGGTATGTGTTGAATAACTGTCCTGAGATACTACCTTATATCAAGTAAGTGCAGTACTGCAGCTTATACATCATAATCTACTAAACTTGCAGCACATTCTTATATATTTAGATGTTTGACGCGATTACTATGTTGTGCAGCATCTACAAAGAGGAGTTACTGACGCAAAATCCGAGAAACATTGACAAACTGGTTATGGCAGGATTTGCGAAATGGTTCAAGAACCATGTAAGCTTTTGAAGTGCACTGTTAGTTTTTTAATATATTGAGTACATAAGATGATCAGCTTGTCTATTTTCTAACCATAGGTTAAGAAGATGCGGGAGGATGGGCAGGCAGTTGATGATGCCCTTTACTCACTAGCAATGGGTCCTGATACTCGGGTAAGACATTATGAATCTTGCGTTGTTGGAGATGTGCGCTACAACACCCATGCACGAGACGAAGGCAGGAAGACACAGAACAGTGCCATCATGAGCACGGATACATATGACAAAGAAACAACTGAAATGTATGCTAACATAACAGACATTGTTCAGTTGCAGTATATCTCCAGTTTCGAGGATCATCGGTGTGTGGTTCTGTTGTGCTGTCGTTGGTATAACCTGTTTTCCAGGATCGCAAAACCCAGAGCTGATGATTATTTCAAATCCATCAATGTCAAGGTGGTGTACCAGACCAACGAGCCTTTTATTTTGGCAAATCAAGCAACACAGATATTTTTCTTGGAAGACACATTTGCACGTAGCGATGACTGGGGAGTATTGCAAAGGTTTGAGCAGAGGAATTCGTTTAATGAAGTTGCACAACAAGATGATGCTTACACTACTCCTGATGTACAAGATAACACAGATGTTCCTAATATCTTTGAGAACCATCACGTCAATGACGCCGGCGAAAAGATTGCCTGTCATGCTATGGACATACAAGAGTTGATCAAGAAGAAGCCAACATTCGAGGACGTTGAGGACGAAGAAGAAGATGACACCGTGGGGAATTACGATTCAGACTGATACACATGGCGAAGATGTTGACGCTGCTGCTGCGGATGATGATTACATTGCTTTTGTCGTATTTGCCTATCAGAAGACGTTTTTTATCTACTATGTGAAATTGTGTTTGCTATGACAACTGAAACCTGATGAACATGTTGTTTAGTATTTTGCTGTGAGAACATCACTTGTTATGTATGATGATTTCTGTTTGGTGATTGTATGACAACTCAAACATGGTGACATTGTTGTTTAGTTGTACTCATATTTGGCTGTGAAACTTGAATTTGATGACATAGTTTGCTGTTGGACTGCAATTTGCTCGACGTCTTCGAATGAGAACAAAGCTGACCCGACAGGGCCTCTGCTATTTATTTATTTATATGAACAAAAGGGGATACCCCCTGATTTACGTTAATAGAAATCATTAGATGTTCACAACACTACACCCAGCCTGCTACATAGGTTTCATTCATTACTAGTTTCAGCAAAGTGCTCATGTCGTAGCCACTGAATACATCACGAGTGCTACATACACTGCAAATAAATAGACAATCATCCTACAGAGCACATCGATTTTGCCCATTATCTTCACAAGCTCTTTCATCTCCTCATTGCTGTCAAGGCCGTTCAACAGCTGTTGCTTGGCCATGATCAGAGGAACTGCATCTTTAACCTTCTGCTCTGCATCTTCCTCTTCTGCCGTTCCTTCAGTTACTTGTCCAACACCCCAACCTGCTGGTATTGGGATTCCTCGGCTAACCAAATAATCAGCGTAGTTGCATTCCCCCACATCAGCAACTTCCCAGAAATAAAAATCACACGAATCTTCCCTTTTCTACACGAATCAAATTGGAAGATCGTCAACCAAACTATTAAAAATATCAGCAACTGAAAGCAGCAAAACAACACTTAAACATATTATTACCCCATGATTCGGGCATTTGCAGAAGACTCGGCCAGGGTTGCGGATTGTGGTTGAGACGCGACAGATGACTCTGCGCGGTTTGCAGCAGTGGCACCACACCAACAGCAGCGGGCTGCGATGAGCAATCGTCTGTGGTGCGCGTGCCGGCGGGGGTGTGATGAGACCCACAGGCGATAGTATGGGTGGCGACTTGGCACATATCTGGTTGTTGCCTGCTGAAGAGCAGGTGGACGAGCAGCCAGCGGACATGGTTGCTGCGGCCAGAGCTTCTGATGCTAGGCAGAGTAAGTAGAGAAGAGGAGAAGCGAATGTTGGATATGTCAGTTTCATTACTTGCACAGTAGCATAGCACCATACATAGTCATAGTCTAGGTTTGGATTCGAACCGGCTACAGGAGCACGTCTTTCTTTTTTCTAAAACTCGGCAACATCTCTTTACTGGTACACTAGCTTGTTCTGTACGCCTTCCCAAGTCTTTCATTTTCTTTCCCTTTTTTTGCGAGGAAGGAAGGAGGACAAAATTGAGAGTTCCTCGGACTCGAACCCAAGACCTCTCGGTTGAAAACCAAGGGTGCTAGTCAATTATGTGGCGAACGTTCCCTGTGAGGAGGACGGCAGACGAACGCATTTTCCTCGTAGTTTTCTTCCTATATATAAAAAAGTATGCTACTTGGTGTCCGCTTAATCAAAAAATGATTGTGCCAACCTTGACCGTTCGATTGACATTCAACGTCTGTCGCGTTTCTTCAGTCTCTTCTTCCTCGAGCCGCCAAAGCCAAACCAGCGCCGGCGGGACCGCCTGCTCCCGCCTCCCATGGCTGGCTGTGATCTTCCCCGGCTCCTGTTCGTTCCCGTCCGAGGCCTCACCATCATCCTCCGCCTTGGTTCGCTCGCTGCGGCGCCGCCCTCCGGTGTTGTCAACATGTTCAGCAACCGAGAGGAATAAGGAGATGACTGTACATGGTGAGGATGACAGTAGGGACCCAGCAGCGCGCGCAGTAATTTTGTTTTTTCGGGATGGAGAAGGGTATCAACTGGGTTGTGCGGGAGCCATGGCCCGTCTAGCCCAGGCTTTTATTTCACATGTTTAGCACATGACCAGCCCAGTTTGTTTTTTTCCTTTTTGAAAAATGGCTAGCCAGCTATTTTGTTTTTTGCAGAATAACCAACATAGGCCTACTTGCTTTTCTACGTCCTGCTGGGCCGGAAATCTTTCAAGACGAGGAGGGATGCATTTTGCCCAGAAAATGGGCTATAAGTAATAAGAAATGGACTATAAGTAATAAGAAATGGGCTATAAGTAATAATAAATGGGCTGTAAAATGAAAAAAAATACAACAAACAGGCAATTAGTTCCCAAATACTGTTTTCTTTCGGATTTTGATATTTTAAATTTCATTGTTTTTGTGCGGGTAAAATTTCCTTGAATTTAAATTAAGGTATATTTAGATTTAAAATTAATTTGAATCTGGCTAGAAATTTCGGGTTGTATGCTATTTGGGACAGATTTGGAGGCTTACTTGTGGGTTTACTAGGTTGACGTGTACTTTGGCTTTGTCAACTTAGTACACAAACGATTATAGCAGCAGTGACCATTGGATGTTAATCCAACGGCCGTGCTGCTTCTTCAATATCTGATCTTCTTGCTCCAACCGCCCAAACCAGCTCCGGTGGGACTGCCTGCTCCCGCCTCCCGTGGCCGGCTATGCTGCCGCACAGGCCGCACCGCCCCACCCTACTTCATTGCTGGTCAGGCCATTCCTCTACTCACCCACACCTCCTGTTATTTTCCGGCGACGGCAGCCGGACCAGTAAACCCTCGTACTCCCCACCGCGTGGGCAACCATTACTGAGTCTTCCCCGGCTCCATGTCGTTCCCTTCCTAGGCCTCGTCGTTGTCCACCACCATGGTGCTCTCGGCGCGGCCTGGTCAACATGGTCAACGAACGACATCCATCGGCCGTGGACTGTACGCGCAAAATAACGATTCCTCCACCTGACAGCTAGGACCCACCGGAAGGGCCTCTGTATTTCGCAAAAAAACGTTCTCCTCGCTGACATGTCGGACCCACCAGCTATATCTTCGCATGCAAGGAAGTGCCTCCTTATTACGCACAGAAAAATGAATACCCACCCTGCTAGATGGGACCCACCATAGTGGGAGGATGACTTGTGGGCCAACTAAGTTGACGGGGACGGAGGGCTTTGTCAACTTAGTCAATATGAATGATTCTAGCTCCAGTGACCGTACGATGTCCATCCAACGGCCATAGTGCTTCTTCAACCTCTAGTCTTCTTGCTCCAGCCGCCCAAAGCAGCGCCGGTCGTGTCGCGTGCTCCTGCCTCTCGTGGCCGGCTGTGATGCCGTAGAGGCCTCACCGCCCCCTACTACTCCCACCGCTGGCCCAGGGTATCCCTCTACTCACCCACACCCCCTGTTATTCTGCGACAACGGCAGCCTCACGCCGCAGCCGAACCAGTGAACCCTCGTACTCCTCTCCGTGTGGGCTACCCCTGCTGTGTCTTCCCCGGCTCCGCGTCGTCCCCTTCCTAGGCCTCGCTGTCATCCAGACCACCGCCCTGGTGCTCTCGGCGCGGCATGGTCAACGTTGTCAATGACCGACTTCCATCGGAAGAGTACTGTACGTGGAGAGGCTGACAGCTGGGTCCAGGCAGCCGCAAGGAAGTGCCTCCTTATTACGCGCAAAATAATTATTCCTCCACCTGACAGCAGGGACCCACCGGACGGGCCACCTTATTTCGCGAAAAAAACATTTCCCCCCTGACTGCTGGGACCCACCGGACGGGCCAGCGTATTTCGAGGAAAAAGCGTTCCCCGCGCTGTCAGCTCAGACCCACCGGAAGTCCCTCCTTATTACGCACAATAAAATAAATACTCCCCTTGCTAGGTGGGACCCACCATGGTGGGAGGCTGACTTGTGGGCCTAGTAAGTTGATTGGGACGGGGGACTTTGTCAACTTTAGTCAATATGAACGATTCTTGCTCCAATGACCGTACGATGTCCATCCAACGGCCGTAGTGCTTCTTCAACCTCTAGTCTTCTTGCTCCAGCCTCCCAAAGCAGCGCCGGTCGTGCCGCATGCTCCTGCCTCTCGTGGCCGGCTGTGCTGCCTCGGAGGCCTCACCGCCCCCTACTATTCCCACCGTTGGCCAGGCCCTGCGGCTACGGCAGCCTCACATCGCAGCCGAACCAGTGAACCCTCGTACTCCTCTCCGCGCGGGCTTCCACTGCCGCGTCTTCCCCAGCTCCCCGTTGTCCCCTTCCTAGGCCTCGTCGTCGTCCATCGCCCTGGTGCTCTCGGTGCGGCGTGGTCAACATGGTCAAGGAACGACTTCCATCGGATGTGGACTGTACGTGGAGAGGCTGACAGCTGGGTCCACGGCCGCAGCAAGGAAGAGCCTCCTTATTACGCGGAAAATAATGATTCCTCCACCTAACAGCTGGGACCCACCGGACGGGCCACTGTATTTCACGAAGAATCCATTTCCGCCTGACTGCTGGGACCCACCAGCTACATCTTCGCATGCAAGGAAGTGCGTCTGGGCAAAAAAAACAAAACGATTCGCCCCCCTGACCGTTGGGACCCATCAGCGACACCTTCGCACGCAAGGAAGTGTGTCCGGGCAAAAAAAATGATTCGCCCCCCTGACTGCTGGGACCCACTAGCTACATCTTCGCACGCAAGGAAGTGCGTCCGGGCAAAAAAACAATTCGCCCCCTGACTGCTGGGACCCACCAGCTACATCTTCGCAGGCAAGGAAGTGCCTGACAGTCGGGACCCACCTGGTCGAAGCGTACGTAGCATTGTCATTCTGGTCACGAACGTGTACGTACATATGGTCGTTGTAGAGGCGCGCACCTGTCATAGTAGAGGCACGCATGTAGCATGTATACGTACGTACAACGGCAAGGGTGCAAGAAAGAAAATACGGCCACGTACGTACATACGGGCAGGGTCTCGAACGCCTACTCGCACATACGTACGGCCAGGGCTTGTGTACATGGCTGCGTCGAAATGGAGAAACAACATCGTCGTCATGTTCATGGGGAGGCAACGGAATGCGTCGTGTTCATGGGGAGGCAACGGAATGTGTCGTGTTCATCGGGAGGCAACGGAACACGTGGGAGCCAACCGGCTTGGACGGAACAGGCGATGGAAATGAGGCCTGGCGTACCGCACAATGGAGGAAACGGACCTCCTACATTCGGAACGGGGTCCTGTTGATCGGGAGGGGTGTGGAGTACCGCAAAACGGAGGAAATGGACCTCCTACGATCGAAACGGGGGTCCTGTTGATCGGGAGGGGTGTGGCGTACCGCAAAACGGAGGAAACGGACCTCCTACGGTCGAAACGGGGGTCCTGTTGATCGGGAGGGGTGTGGCGTACCGCAAAATGGACGAAACGGACTTGTGTTGGAGCTCTACGGTCGAAACAGGGGTCTTGTTCATCGGGAGAGGTATGGCGTGCCGCAAAACGGGACTCCATGGGATACTGTTCATCTCCACCATCGACCTCCTCCAGCCTCCACGGG